>NW_026599602.1:1192500-1195000 GCF_023634155.1 Falco peregrinus | reverse complement strand
GTTACGTACATGGCATGCACAGCTGAGTTTTAGAGTTACATTTAGGGTTAGGCCTCTTAGGGTTAGGGTAAGGGTTAGGGTTAGGGTTAGGGTTACGGTTAGGGTTAGGGTTAGGGTTAGGGTTAGGGTTATGTACATGCCATGCACAGCTGAGGTTTAGAGTTCCGTCAAGGGTTAGGACCCTTAGGGTCAGGATTAGGGTTAGGGTTAGGGTTAGGGTTAGGGTTAGGGTTAGGGTTAGGGTTAGGGTTAGGGTTAGGGTTAGGGTTAGGTACATGCCATGCACAGCTGAGGTTTAGAGTTGCGTTTAGGGTTAGGCCTCTTAGGGTTAGGGTTAAGGTTAGGGTTAGGGTTAGGGTTAGGATTACGGTTAGGGTTAGGGTTAGGGTTAGGGTTAGGGTTAGGGTTAGGGTTAGGGTTAGGGTTAGGGTTACGTACATGCCATGCACAGCTGAGGTTTAGAGTTGCGTTTAGGGTTAGGCCTCTTAGGGTTAGGGTTAGGGTTAAGGTTAAAGTTAGGGTTAGGGTTAGGGTTAGGGTTAGGGTTAGGGTTAGGGTTAAGTGCATGCCATGCACAGCTGAGGTTTAGAGTTCCGTTTTGGGTTAGGCCTCTTAGGGTCAGGGTTAGGGTTAGGGTTAGCTTTAGGGTTAAGGTTAGGGTTAGGGTTAGGGTTAGGGTTAGGGTTACCTACATGCCATGCACAGCTGAGGTTTAGAGTTGCGTTTAGGGTTCGGCCTCTTAGGGTTAGGGTTAAGGTTAGGGTTAGGGTTAGGGTTAGGATTACGGTTAGGGTTAGGGTTAGGGTTAGGGTTAGGGTTACGGTTACGGTTACGGTTACGGTTACGGTTACGTGCATGCCATGCACAGCTGAGGTTTAGAGTTCCATTTTGGGTTCGGCCTCTTAGGGTCAGGGTTAGGGTTAGGGTTAGCGTTAGGGTTAGGGTTAGGGTTATGTACATGCCATGCACAGCTGAGGTTTAGCGTTCCGTCAAGGGTTAGGACCCTTAGGGTCAGGATTAGGGTTAGGGTTAGGGTTAGGGTTAGGGTTAGGGTTAGGGTTAGGGTTAGGGTTAGGTACATGCCATGCACAGCTGATGTTTAGAGTTGCGTTTAGGGTTAGGCCTCTTAGGGTTAGGGTTAAGGTTAGGTTTAGGGTTAGGGTTAGGGTTAGGGTTAGGGTTAGGGTTAGGGTTAGGGTTAGGGTTAGGGTTAGGGTTAGGGTTAAGTGCATGCCATGCACAGCTGAGGTTTAGAGTTCCGTTTTGGGTTAGGTCTCTTAGGGTTAGGGTTAGGGTTAGGGTTAGGGTTAGGGTTAGGGTTAGGGTTAGGGTTAGGTACATGCCATGCACAGCTGAGGTTTAGAGTTGCGTTTAGGGTTAGGCCTCTTAGGGTTAGGGTTAAGGTTAGGTTTAGGGTTAGGGTTAGGGTTAGCGTTAGGGTTAGGGTTAGGGTTAGGGTTAGTGTTAACTGCATGCCATGCACAGCTGACGTTTAGGGTTCCGTTTTGGGTTAGGCCTCTTAGGGTCAGAGTTAGGGTTAGGGTTAGGGTTAGGGTTAGGGTTAGGGTTAGGGTTAAGTGCATGCCATGCACAGCTGAGTTTTAGAGTTCCGTTTTGTGTTAGGCCTCTTAGGGTCAGGGTTAGGGTTAGGGTTAGGGTTAGGGTTACGGTTACGTACATGCCATGCACAGCTGAGGTTTAGAGTTGCGTTTAGGGTTAGGCCTCTTAGGGTTAGGGTTAGGGTTAGGGTTAGGGTTAGGGTTAGGGTTAGGGTTAGGGTTAGGGTTAGGGTTAGGGTTAGGGTTAGGGTTAGGGTTAGGGTTAGGGATAGGGTTAGGAACATGCCATGCTCAGCTGAGGTTAAGAGTTCCGTTTTGGGTTCGGCTTCTTAGGGTCAGAGTTAGGGTTCGGGTTAGGGTTAGGGTTAGGGTTACGTACATGCCATGCACAGCTGAGGTTTAGAGTTCCGTCAAGGGTTAGGACACTTAGGGTCAGGATTAGGGTTCGGTTTAGGGTTAGGGTTAGGGTTAGGGTTAGGGTTAGGGTTAGGGTTAGGGTTAGGGTTAGGGTTAGGGTTTGGGTTAGGGTTAGGGTTATGTACCTGCCATGCACAGCTGAGGTTTAGAGTTCCGTCTAGGGTTAGGAATCTTAGGGTCAGGATTAGGGTTAGGTTTAGGATTAGTGTTAGGGTTATGGTTAGGGTTAGGGATAGGGTTAGGATTAGGATTAAGGTTACGTACATGCCATGCACAGCTGAGGTTTAGAGTTCCGTTTAGGTTTAGGTCTCTTAGGGTTAGGGTTAAGTTTAGGTTAGGGTTAGGGTTAGGGTTAGGGTTAGGGTTAGGGTTAGGGTTAGGGTTAAGTTTAAGTGCATGCCATGCACAGCTGAGGTTTAGAGTTCCGTTTTGGGTTAGGCCTCTTAGGGTCAGGGTTAGGGTTAGGGTTAGCGTTAGGGTTAAGGTTAGGGTTAGGGTTAGGGTTAGGGTTACCTACATGCCAT
>NW_026599602.1:1170000-1187500 GCF_023634155.1 Falco peregrinus | reverse complement strand
GGTTAGGGTTAACTGCATGCCATGCACAGCTGAGGTTTAGAGTTCCGTCAAGGGTTAGGCCTCTTAGGGTCAGGATTAGGGTTAGGTTTAGGGTTAGGGTAAGGGTTAGGGTTAGGGTTAGGGTTATGTACCTGCCATGCACAGCTGAGTTTTAGAGTTCCGTCTAGGGTTAGGACTCTTAGGGTCAGGATTAGGGTTAGGTTTAGGATTAGGGTTAGGGTTATGGTTAGGGTTAGGGTTAGGGTTAGGGTTAGGGTTAGGGTTAGGGTTAGGTACATGCCATGCACAGCTGAGGTTTAGAGTTCCGTTTTGGTTTCGGCCTCTTAGGGTCAGGGTTAGGGTTAGGGTTAGGGTTAGGGTTAGGGTTACGTACATGGCATGCACAGCTGAGTTTTAGAGTTGCGTTTAGGGTTAGGCCTCTTAGGGTTAGGGTTAGGGTTAGGGTTAGGGTTAGGGTTAGGGTTATGTACATGCCATGCACAGCTGAGGTTTAGAGTTCCGTCAAGGGTTAGGACCCTTAGGGTAAGGATTAGGGTCAGGATTAGGGTTAGGGTTAGGGTTAGGGTTAGGGTTAGGGTTAGGGTTAGGGTTAGGGTTAGGGTTAGGGTTAGGGTTAGGGTTAGGGTTAGGGTTAGGGTTAGGGTTAGGGATAGGGTTAGGTACATGCCATGCACAGCTGAGGTTTAGAGTTCCGTTTTGGGTTCGGCCTCTTAGGGTCAGGGTTAGGGTTAGGATTAGGGTTAGGGTTAGGGTTAGGGTTACGTACATGCCATGCACAGCTGAGGTTTAGAGCTCCATTTAGGTTTAGCTCTCTTAGGGTCAGGTTTAGGGTTAGGGTTAGGGTTAGGGTTAGGGTTAGGGTTAGGGTTAGGGTTAGGGTTATGTACCTGCCATGCACAGCTGAGGTTTAGAGTTCCGTTTAGGGTTAGGACTCTTAGGGTCAGGATTAGGGTTAGGTTTAGGATTAGGGTTAGGGTTATGGTTAGGGTTAGGGTTAGGGTTAGGGTTAGGGCTACGTACATGCCATGCACAGCTGAGGTTTAGAGTTCCGTTTAGGGTTAGGTCTCTTAGGGTTAGGGTTAAGTTTAGGGTTAGGGTTAGGGTTAGGGTTAGGGTTAGGGTTAGGGTTAGGGTTAAGTGCATGCCATGCACAGCTGAGGTTTAGAGTTCCGTTTTGGGTTAGGACTCTTAGGGTCAGGGTTAGGTTTAGGGTTAGGGTTAGGGTTACGGTTACCTACATGCCATGCACAGCTGAGGTTTAGAGTTGCGTTTAGGGTTAGGCCTCTTAGGGTTAGGGTTAGGGTTAGGGTTAGGCTTAGGGTTAGGCTTAGGGTTAGGGTTAGGGTTATGTACATGCCATGCACAGCTGAGGTTTAGAGTTGCGTTTAGGGTTAGGCCTCTTAGGGTCAGGGTTAGGGTTAGGGTTAGGGTTAGGGTTAGGGTTAGGGTTAGGGTTACGGTTAGGTTTAGGGTTAAGTGCATGCCATGCACAGCTGAGGTTTAGAGTTCCGTTTTGGGTTAGGCCTCTTAGGGTCAGGGTTAGGGTTAGGGTTAGGGTTAGGGTTAGGGTTAGGGTTAAGGTTAGGGTTAGGGTTAGTGTTAGGGTTACCTACATGCCATGCACAGCTGAGGTTTAGAGTTGCGTTTAGGGTTTGGCCTTTTAGGGTTAGGGTTAAGGTTAGGGTTAGGGTTAGGGTTACATACATGCCATGCACAGCTGAGGTTTAGAGTTCCGTTTAGGGTTAGGTCTCTTAGGGTTAGGGTTAAGGTTAGGTTAGGGTTAGGGTTAGGGTTAGGTTTAGGGTTAGGGTTAGGGTTAGGGTTAGGGTTAGGGTTACGGTTACGGTTACGGTTACGGTTACGGTTACGGTTAAGGTTAAGTGCATGCCATGCACAGCTGAGGTTTAGAGTTGCGTTTAGGGTTAGGCCTCTTAGGGTTAGCGTTACGGTTAGGGTTAGGGTTAAGGTTAGGATTAGGGTTAGGGTTAGGGTTAGGGTTAGGGTTAGGGTTAACTGCATGCCATGCACAGCTGAGGTTTAGAGTTCCGTCAAGGGTTAGGCCTCTTAGGGTCAGGGTTAGGGTTAGGGTTAGGGTTAGGGTTAGGGTTAGGGTTAGGGTTAGGGTTAGGGTTAGGGTTAGGGTTAGGGTTAGGGTTATGTACATGCCATGCACAGCTGAGGTTTAGAGTTCCGTCAAGGGTTAGGCCTCTTAGGTTTAGGATTAGGGTTAGGTTTAGGGTTAGGGTAAGGGTTAGGGTTAGGGTTAGGATTAGGGTTATGTACCTGCCATGCACAGCTGAGTTTTAGAGTTCCGTCTAGGGTTAGGACTCTTAGGGTCAGGATAAGGGTTAGGTTTAGGATTAGGGTTAGGGTTAGGGTTAGGGTTAGGGTTAGGGTTAGGGTTAGGGTTAGGGTTAGGGTTAGGTACATGCCATGCACAGCTGAGGTTTAGAGTTCCGTTTTGGTTTCGGCCTCTTAGGGTCAGGGTTAGGGTTAGGGTTAGGGTTAGGGTTAGGGTTACGTACATGCCATGCACAGCTGAGGTTTAGAGTTGCGTTTTGGGTTCGGCCTCTTAGGGTCAGGGTTAGGGTTAGGGTTAGGGTTAGGGTTAGGGTTAGGGTTACGTACATGCCATGCACAGCTGAGGTTTAGAGCTCCATTTAGGTTTAGCTCTCTTAGGGTCAGGTTTAGGGTTAGGGTTAGTGTTAGGGTTAGGGTTAGGGTTAGGGTTATGTACCTGCCATGCACAGCTGAGGTTTAGAGTTCCGTTTTGGGTTAGGCCTCTTAGGGTCAGGGTTAGGGTTAGGGTTAGGGTTAGGGTTAGGGTTAAGGTTAGGGTTAGGGTTAGGGTTAGGATTACGGTTAGGGTTAGGGTTAGGGTTAGGGTTAGGGTTAGGGTTACGGTTACGGTTACGGTTACGGTTAAGTGCATGCCATGCACAGCTGAGGTTTAGAGTTGCGTTTAGGGTTAGGCCTCTTAGGGTTAGCGTTAGGGTTAGGGTTAGGGTTAAGGTTAGGATTAGGGTTAGGGTTAGGGTTAGGGTTAGGGTTACCTACATGCCATGCACAGCTGAGGTTTAGAGTTGCGTTTAGTGTTAGGCCTCTTAGGGTTAGGGTTAAGGTTAGGGTTAGGGTTAGGGTTAGGGTTAGGATTACGGTTAGGGTTAGGGTTAGGGTTAGGGTTACGGTTACGGTTACGGTTTGCTGTTAAGTGCATGCCATGCACAGCTGAGGTTTAGAGTTGCGTTTAGGGTTAGGCCTCTTAGGGTTAGCGTTAGGGTTAGGGTTAGGGTTAAGGTTAGGATTAGGGTTAGGGTTAGGGTTAGGGTTAGGGTTAACTGCATGCCATGCACAGCTGAGGTTTAGAGTTCCGTCAAGGGTTAGGCCTCTTAGGGTCAGGATTAGGGTTAGGTTTAGGGTTAGGGTAAGGGTTAGGGTTAGGGTTAGGGTTATGTACCTGCCATGCACAGCTGAGTTTTAGAGTTCCGTCTAGGGTTAGGACTCTTAGGGTCAGGATTAGGGTTAGGTTTAGGATTAGGGTTAGGGTTATGGTTAGGGTTAGGGTTAGGGTTAGGGTTAGGGTTAGGGTTAGGGTTAGGTACATGCCATGCACAGCTGAGGTTTAGAGTTCCGTTTTGGTTTCGGCCTCTTAGGGTCAGGGTTAGGGTTAGGGTTAGGGTTAGGGTTAGGGTTACGTACATGGCATGCACAGCTGAGTTTTAGAGTTGCGTTTAGGGTTAGGCCTCTTAGGGTTAGGGTTAGGGTTAGGGTTAGGGTTAGGGTTAGGGTTATGTACATGCCATGCACAGCTGAGGTTTAGAGTTCCGTCAAGGGTTAGGACCCTTAGGGTAAGGATTAGGGTCAGGATTAGGGTTAGGGTTAGGGTTAGGGTTAGGGTTAGGGTTAGGGTTAGGGTTAGGGTTAGGGTTAGGGTTAGGGTTAGGGTTAGGGTTAGGGTTAGGGTTAGGGTTAGGGATAGGGTTAGGTACATGCCATGCACAGCTGAGGTTTAGAGTTCCGTTTTGGGTTCGGCCTCTTAGGGTCAGGGTTAGGGTTAGGATTAGGGTTAGGGTTAGGGTTAGGGTTACGTACATGCCATGCACAGCTGAGGTTTAGAGCTCCATTTAGGTTTAGCTCTCTTAGGGTCAGGTTTAGGGTTAGGGTTAGGGTTAGGGTTAGGGTTAGGGTTAGGGTTAGGGTTAGGGTTATGTACCTGCCATGCACAGCTGAGGTTTAGAGTTCCGTTTAGGGTTAGGACTCTTAGGGTCAGGATTAGGGTTAGGTTTAGGATTAGGGTTAGGGTTATGGTTAGGGTTAGGGTTAGGGTTAGGGTTAGGGCTACGTACATGCCATGCACAGCTGAGGTTTAGAGTTCCGTTTAGGGTTAGGTCTCTTAGGGTTAGGGTTAAGTTTAGGGTTAGGGTTAGGGTTAGGGTTAGGGTTAGGGTTAGGGTTAGGGTTAAGTGCATGCCATGCACAGCTGAGGTTTAGAGTTCCGTTTTGGGTTAGGCCTCTTAGGGTCAGGGTTAGGTTTAGGGTTAGGGTTAGGGTTACGGTTACCTACATGCCATGCACAGCTGAGGTTTAGAGTTGCGTTTAGGGTTAGGCCTCTTAGGGTTAGGGTTAGGGTTAGGGTTAGGCTTAGGGTTAGGCTTAGGGTTAGGGTTAGGGTTATGTACATGCCATGCACAGCTGAGGTTTAGAGTTGCGTTTAGGGTTAGGCCTCTTAGGGTCAGGGTTAGGGTTAGGGTTAGGGTTAGGGTTAGGGTTAGGGTTAGGGTTAGGGTTACGGTTAGGTTTAGGGTTAAGTGCATGCCATGCACAGCTGAGGTTTAGAGTTCCGTTTTGGGTTAGGCCTCTTAGGGTCAGGGTTAGGGTTAGGGTTAGGGTTAGGGTTAGGGTTAGGGTTAAGGTTAGGGTTAGGGTTAGTGTTAGGGTTACCTACATGCCATGCACAGCTGAGGTTTAGAGTTGCGTTTAGGGTTTGGCCTTTTAGGGTTTGGGTTAAGGTTAGGGTTAGGGTTAGGGTTAGGGTTAGGGTTAGGGTTAGGGTTAGGGTTAAGTGCATGCCATGCACAGCTGAGGTTTAGAGTTCCGTTTTGGGTTAGGCCTCTTAGGGTCAGGGTTAGGGTTAGGGTTAGGGTTAGGGTTAGGGTTAGGGTTAGGGTTAGGGTTAGGGTTAGGGTTAGGGTTAGGGTTAGGGTTAGGGTTAGGGTTAGGGTTAAGTGCATGCCATGCACAGCTGAGGTTTAGAGTTGCGTTTAGGGTTAGGCCTCTTAAGGTTAGCGTTAGGGTTAGGGTTAGGGTTAGGATTACGGTTAGGGTTAGGGTTAGGGTTAGGGTTAGGGTTAGGGTTAGGGTTAAGTGCATGCCATGCACAGCTGAGGTTTAGAGTTGCGTTTAGGGTTAGGCCTCTTAGGGTCAGGGTTAGGGTTAGGGTTAGGGTTAGGGTTAGGGTTAGGGTTAGGGTTAGGTACATGCCATGCACAGCTGAGTTTTAGAGTTCCGTTTAGGGTTAGGTCTCTTAGGGTTAGGGTTAAGTTTAGGTTAGGGTTAGGTTTAGGGTTAGGGTTAGGGTTAGGGTTAGGGTTACGTGCACGCCATGCACAGCTGAGGTTTAGAGTTCCGTTTTGGGTTAGGCCTCTTAGGGTCAGGGTTAGGGTTAGGGTTAGCGTTAGGGTTAAGGTTAGGGTTAGGGTTAGGGTTAGGGTTACCTACATGCCATGCACAGCTGAGGTTTAGAGTTGCGTTTAGTGTTAGGCCTCTTAGGGTTAGGGTTAAGGTTAGGGTTAGGGTTAGGGTTAGGGTTAGGATTACGGTTAGGGTTAGGGTTAGGGTTAGGGTTAGGGTTAGGGTTAGGGTTACGGTTACGGTTACGGTTACGGTTTGCTGTTAAGTGCATGCCATGCACAGCTGAGGTTTAGAGTTGCGTTTAGGGTTAGGCCTCTTAGGGTTAGCGTTAGGGTTAGGGTTAGGGTTAAGGTTAGGATTAGGGTTAGGGTTAGGGTTAGGGTTAGGGTTAACTGCATGCCATGCACAGCTGAGGTTTAGAGTTCCTTCAAGGGTTAGGCCTCTTAGGGTCAGGGTTAGGGTTAGGTTTAGGGTTAGGGTAAGGGTTAGGGTTAGGGTTAGGGTTATGTACCTGCCATGCACAGCTGAGTTTTAGAGTTCCGTCTAGGGTTAGGACTCTTAGGGTCAGGATTAGGGTTAGGTTTAGGATTAGGGTTAGGGTTATGGTTAGGGTTAGGGTTAGGGTTAGGGTTAGGGTTAGGGTTAGGGTTAGGTACATGCCATGCACAGCTGAGGTTTAGAGTTCCGTTTTGGTTTCGGCCTCTTAGGGTCAGGGTTAGGGTTAGGGTTAGGGTTAGGGTTAGGGTTAGGGTTACGTACATGGCATGCACAGCTGAGTTTTAGAGTTGCGTTTAGGGTTAGGCCTCTTAGGGTTAGGGTTAGGGTTAGGGTTAGGGTTAGGGTTAGGGTTATGTACATGCCATGCACAGCTGAGGTTTAGAGTTCCGTCAAGGGTTAGGACCCTTAGGGTCAGGATTAGGGTCAGGATTAGGGTTAGGGTTAGGGTTAGGGTTAGGGTTAGGGTTAGGGTTAGGGTTAGGGTTAGGGTTAGGGATAGGGTTAGGTACATGCCATGCACAGCTGAGGTTTAGAGTTCCGTTTTGGGTTCGGCCTCTTAGGGTCAGGGTTAGGGTTAGGATTAGGGTTAGGGTTAGGGTTAGGGTTACGTACATGCCATGCACAGCTGAGGTTTAGAGCTCCATTTAGGTTTAGCTCTCTTAGGGTCAGGTTTAGGGTTAGGGTTAGGGTTAGGGTTAGGGTTAGGGTTAGGGTTAGGGTTATGTACCTGCCATGCACAGCTGAGGTTTAGAGTTCCGTTTAGGGTTAGGACTCTTAGGGTCAGGATTAGGGTTAGGTTTAGGATTAGGGTTAGGGTTATGGTTAGGGTTAGGGTTAGGGTTAGGGTTAGGGTTACGTACATGCCATGCACAGCTGAGGTTTAGAGTTC
The DNA here is from genome assembly GCF_023634155.1 of Falco peregrinus. Taxonomy (NCBI): domain Eukaryota; kingdom Metazoa; phylum Chordata; class Aves; order Falconiformes; family Falconidae; genus Falco; species Falco peregrinus. The sequence goes on along the minus strand of NW_026599602.1, from coordinate 1,180,482 downwards.
CGTTTAGGGTTAGGTCTCTTAGGGTTAGGGTTAAGTTTAGGGTTAGGGTTAGGGTTAGGGTTAGGGTTAGGGTTAGGGTTAGGGTTAAGTGCATGCCATGCACAGCTGAGGTTTAGAGTTCCGTTTTGGGTTAGGCCTCTTAGGGTCAGGGTTAGGTTTAGGGTTAGGGTTAGGGTTAGGGTTAGGGTTAGGGTTAGTGTTAGGGTTACCTACATGCCATGCACAGCTGAGGTTTAGAGTTGTGTTTAGGTTTTGGCCTTTTAGGGTTAGGGTTAAGGTTAGGGTTAGGGTTAGGGTTAGGGTTAGGGTTAGGGTTAGGGTTAAGTGCATGCCATGCACAGCTGAGGTTTAGAGTTCCGTTTTGGGTTAGGCCTCTTAGGGTCAGGGTTAGGGTTAGGGTTAGGGTTAGGGTTAGGGTTAGGGTTAGGGTTAGGGTTAGGGTTAGGGTTAGGGTTAGGGTTACGGTTACGGTTAAGTGCATGCCATGCACAGCTGAGGTTTAGAGTTGCGTTTAGGGTTAGGCCTCTTAGGGTTAGGGTTAGGGTTAGGGTTAGGCTTAGGGTTAGGCTTAGGGTTAGGGTTAGGGTTATGTACATGCCATGCACAGCTGAGGTTTAGAGTTCCGTCAAGGGTTAGGCCTCTTAGGGTCAGGGTTAGGGTTAGGGTTAGGGTTAGGGTTAGGGTTAGGGTTAGGGTTACGGTTAGGTTTAGGGTTAAGTGCATGCCATGCACAGCTGAGGTTTAGAGTTCCGTTTTGGGTTAGGCCTCTTAGGGTCAGGGTTAGGGTTAGGGTTAGGGTTAGGGTTAGGGTTAGGGTTAAGGTTAGGGTTAGGGTTAGTGTTAGGGTTACCTACATGCCATGCACAGCTGAGGTTTAGAGTTGCGTTTAGGGTTTGGCCTTTTAGGGTTAGGGTTAAGGTTAGGGTTAGGGTTAGGGTTAGGGTTAGGGTTAGGGTTAGGGTTAAGTGCATGCCATGCACAGCTGAGGTTTAGAGTTCCGTTTTGGGTTAGGCCTCTTAGGGTCAGGGTTAGGGTTAGGGTTAGGGTTAGGGTTAGGGTTAGGGTTAGGGTTAGGGTTAGGGTTAGGGTTAGGGTTAGGGTTAGGGTTAGGGTTACGTACATGCCATGCACAGCTGAGGTTTAGAGTTCCGTTTAGGGTTAGGTCTCTTAGGGTTAGGGTTAAGGTTAGGTTAGGGTTAGGGTTAGGGTTAGGGTTAGGGTTAGGGTTAGGGTTAGGGTTAAGTGCATGCCATGCACAGCTGAGGTTTAGAGTTCCGTTTTGGGTTAGGCCTCTTAGGGTCAGGGTTAGGGTTAGGGTTAGCGTTAGGGTTAAGGTTAGGGTTAGGGTTAGGGTTAGGGTTACCTACATGCCATGCACAGCTGAGGTTTAGAGTTGCGTTTAGGGTTAGGCCTCTTAGGGTTAGCGTTAGGGTTAGGGTTAGGGTTAGGATTACGGTTAGGGTTAGGGTTAGGGTTAGGGTTAGGGTTAGGGTTAGGGTTAAGTGCATGCCATGCAATGCTGAGGTTTAGAGTTGCGTTTAGGGTTAGGCCTCTTAGGGTCAGGGTTAGGGTTAGGGTTAGGGTTAGGGTTACGGTTAGGGTTACGGTTATGTACATGCCATGCACAGCTGAGGTTTAGAGTTCCGTTTTGGGTTAGGCCTCTTAGGGTCAGGATTAGGGTTAGGGTTAGGGTTAGGGTTAGGGTTAGGGTTAGGGTTAGGGTTAGGATTAGGGTTAGGTTTATGTACCTGCCATGCACAGCTGAGGTTTAGAGTTCCGTCTAGGGTTAGGACTCTTAGGGTCAGGATTAGGGTTAGGTTTAGGATTAGGGTTAGGGTTAGGGTTAGGGTTACGGTTAAGGTTAGGGTTAGGGTTAGGGTTAGGTACATGCCGTGCACAGCTGAGGTTTAGAGTTCCGTTTTGGATTCGGCCTCTTAGGGTAAGGGTTAGGGTTAGGGTTAGGGCTAGGGTTACGTACATGCCATGCACAGCTGAGGTTTAGAGTTCCGTTTTGGGTTAGGTCACTTAGGGTTAGGGTTAGGGTTAAGGTTAGGGTTAGGGTTAGGGTTAGGGTTAGGGTTAGTGTTAACTGCATGCCATGCACAGCTGAGGTTTAGAGTTGCGTTTAGGGTTAGGCCTCTTAGGGTCAGGGTTAGGGTTAGGGTTAGGCTTAGGGTTAGGGTTAGGGTTAGGGTTAGGGTTATGTACATGCCATGCACAGCTGAGGTTTAGAGTTCCGTCAAGGGTTAGGCCTCTTAGGGTCAGGATTAGGGTTAGGGTTAGGGTTAGGGTTAGGGTTAGGGTTAGGGTTAGGGTTAGGGTTAGGGTTAGGTTTAGGGTTAAGTGCATGCCATGCACAGCTGAGGTTTAGAGTTCCGTTTTGGGTTAGGCCTCTTAGGGTCAGGGTTAGCGTTAGGGTTAGGGTTAGGGTTAGGGTTAAGGTTAGGGTTAGGGTTAGGGTTAGGGTTACCTACATGCCATGCACAGCTGAGGTTTAGAGTTGCGTTTAGGGTTTGGCCTCTTAGGGTTAGGGTTAAGGTTAGGGTTAGGGTTAGGGTTAGGGTTAGGGTTAGGGTTAGGGTTAGGGTTAAGTGCATGCCATGCACAGCTGAGGTTTATGGTTCCGTTTTGGGTTAGGCCTCTTAGGGTTAGGGTTAGGGTTAGCGTTAGGGTTAGGGTTAAGGTTAGGGTTAGGGTTAGTGTTAGGGTTACCTACATGCCATGCACAGCTGAGGTTTAGAGTTGTGTTTAGGTTTTGGCCTTTTAGGGTTAGGGTTAAGGTTAGGGTTAGGGTTAGGGTTAGGGTTAGGGTTAGGGTTAGGGTTAAGTGCATGCCATGCACAGCTGAGGTTTAGAGTTCCGTTTTGGGTTAGGCCTCTTAGGGTCAGGGTTAGGGTTAGGGTTAGGGTTAGGGTTAGGGTTAGGGTTAGGGTTAGGGTTAGGGTTAGGGTTAGGGTTAGGGTTAGGGTTACGGTTACGGTTAAGTACATGCCATGCACAGCTGAGGTTTAGAGTTGCGTTTAGGGTTAGGCCTCTTAGGGTTAGGGTTAGGGTTAGGGTTAGGGTTAGGATTACGGTTAGGGTTAGGGTTAGGGTTGGGGTTAGGGTTAGGGTTAGGGTTAAGTGCATGCCATGCACAGCTGAGGTTTAGAGTTGCGTTTAGTGTTAGGCCTCTTAGGGTCAGGGTTAGGGTTAGGGTTAGGGTTAGGGTTAGGGTTAGGGTTAAGTGCATGCCATGCACAGCTGAGGTTTAGAGTTCCGTTTTGGGTTAGGCCTCTTAGGGTCAGGGTTAGGGTTAGGGTTAGGGTTAGGGTTAGGGTTAGGGTTAGGGTTAGGGTTAGGGTTAGGGTTAGGGTTAGGGTTAGGGTTAGGGTTAGGGTTAGGGTTAGGGTTAGGGTTAGGGTTAGGGTTAGGGTTACGGTTACGGTTACGGTTAAGTGCATGCCATGCACAGCTGAGGTTTAGAGTTGCGTTTAGGGTTAGGCCTCTTAGGGTTAGCGTTAGGGTTAGGGTTAGGGTTAGGATTACGGTTAGGGTTAGGGTTAGGGTTAGGGTTAGGGTTAGGGTTAGGGTTAAGTGCATGCCATGCACAGCTGAGGTTTAGAGTTGCGTTTAGGGTTAGGCCTCTTAGGGTCAGGGTTAGGGTTAGGGTTAGGGTTAGGGTTAGGGTTAGGGTTAGGGTTAGGTACATGCCATGCACAGCTGAGTTTTAGAGTTCCGTTTAGGGTTAGGTCTCTTAGGGTTAGGGTTAAGTTTAGGTTAGGGTTAGGTTTAGGGTTAGGGTTAGGGTTAGGGTTAGGGTTACGTGCACGCCATGCACAGCTGAGGTTTAGAGTTCCGTTTTGGGTTAGGCCTCTTAGGGTCAGGGTTAGGGTTAGGGTTAGCGTTAGGGTTAAGGTTAGGGTTAGGGTTAGGGTTAGGGTTACCTACATGCCATGCACAGCTGAGGTTTAGAGTTGCGTTTAGTGTTAGGCCTCTTAGGGTTAGGGTTAAGGTTAGGGTTAGGGTTAGGGTTAGGGTTAGGATTACGGTTAGGGTTAGGGTTAGGGTTAGGGTTAGGGTTAGGGTTAGGGTTACGGTTACGGTTTCGGTTACGGTTTGCTGTTAAGTGCATGCCATGCACAGCTGAGGTTTAGAGTTGCGTTTAGGGTTAGGCCTCTTAGGGTTAGCGTTAGGGTTAGGGTTAGGGTTAAGGTTAGGATTAGGGTTAGGGTTAGGGTTAGGGTTAGGGTTAACTGCATGCCATGCACAGCTGAGGTTTAGAGTTCCTTCAAGGGTTAGGCCTCTTAGGGTCAGGGTTAGGGTTAGGTTTAGGGTTAGGGTAAGGGTTAGGGTTAGGGTTAGGGTTATGTACCTGCCATGCACAGCTGAGTTTTAGAGTTCCGTCTAGGGTTAGGACTCTTAGGGTCAGGATTAGGGTTAGGTTTAGGATTAGGGTTAGGGTTATGGTTAGGGTTAGGGTTAGGGTTAGGGTTAGGGTTAGGGTTAGGGTTAGGTACATGCCATGCACAGCTGAGGTTTAGAGTTCCGTTTTGGTTTCGGCCTCTTAGGGTCAGGGTTAGGGTTAGGGTTAGGGTTAGGGTTAGGGTTAGGGTTACGTACATGGCATGCACAGCTGAGTTTTAGAGTTGCGTTTAGGGTTAGGCCTCTTAGGGTTAGGGTTAGGGTTAGGGTTAGGGTTAGGGTTAGGGTTATGTACATGCCATGCACAGCTGAGGTTTAGAGTTCCGTCAAGGGTTAGGACCCTTAGGGTCAGGATTAGGGTCAGGATTAGGGTTAGGGTTAGGGTTAGGGTTAGGGTTAGGGTTAGGGTTAGGGTTAGGGTTAGGGTTAGGGATAGGGTTAGGTACATGCCATGCACAGCTGAGGTTTAGAGTTCCGTTTTGGGTTCGGCCTCTTAGGGTCAGGGTTAGGGTTAGGATTAGGGTTAGGGTTAGGGTTAGGGTTACGTACATGCCATGCACAGCTGAGGTTTAGAGCTCCATTTAGGTTTAGCTCTCTTAGGGTCAGGTTTAGGGTTAGGGTTAGGGTTAGGGTTAGGGTTAGGGTTAGGGTTAGGGTTATGTACCTGCCATGCACAGCTGAGGTTTAGAGTTCCGTTTAGGGTTAGGACTCTTAGGGTCAGGATTAGGGTTAGGTTTAGGATTAGGGTTAGGGTTATGGTTAGGGTTAGGGTTAGGGTTAGGGTTAGGGTTAGGGTTACGTACATGCCATGCACAGCTGAGGTTTAGAGTTCCGTTTAGGGTTAGGTCTCTTAGGGTTAGGGTTAAGTTTAGGGTTAGGGTTAGGGTTAGGGTTAGGGTTAGGGTTAGGGTTAGGGTTAAGTGCATGCCATGCACAGCTGAGGTTTAGAGTTCCGTTTTGGGTTAGGCCTCTTAGGGTCAGGGTTAGGTTTAGGGTTAGGGTTAGGGTTAGGGTTAGGGTTAGGGTTAGTGTTAGGGTTACCTACATGCCATGCACAGCTGAGGTTTAGAGTTGTGTTTAGGTTTTGGCCTTTTAGGGTTAGGGTTAAGGTTAGGGTTAGGGTTAGGGTTAGGGTTAGGGTTAGGGTTAGGGTTAGGGTTACGTGCATGCCATGCACAGCTGAGGTTTAGAGTTCCGTTTTGGGTTAGGCCTCTTAGGGTCAGGGTTAGGGTTAGGGTTAGGGTTAGGGTTAGGGTTAGGGTTAGGGTTAGGGTTAGGGTTAGGGTTAGGGTTAGGGTTACGGTTACGGTTAAGTGCATGCCATGCACAGCTGAGGTTTAGAGTTGCGTTTAGGGTTAGGCCTCTTAGGGTTAGGGTTAGGGTTAGGGTTAGGCTTAGGGTTAGGCTTAGGGTTAGGGTTAGGGTTATGTACATGCCATGCACAGCTGAGGTTTAGAGTTCCGTCAAGGGTTAGGCCTCTTAGGGTCAGGGTTAGGGTTAGGGTTAGGGTTAGGGTTAGGGTTAGGGTTAGGGTTACGGTTAGGTTTAGGGTTAAGTGCATGCCATGCACAGCTGAGGTTTAGAGTTCCGTTTTGGGTTAGGCCTCTTAGGGTCAGGGTTAGGGTTAGGGTTAGGGTTAGGGTTAGGGTTAGGGTTAAGGTTAGGGTTAGGGTTAGTGTTAGGGTTACCTACATGCCATGCACAGCTGAGGTTTAGAGTTGCGTTTAGGGTTTGGCCTTTTAGGGTTAGGGTTAAGGTTAGGGTTAGGGTTAGGGTTAGGGTTAGGGTTAGGGTTAGGGTTAAGTGCATGCCATGCACAGCTGAGGTTTAGAGTTCCGTTTTGGGTTAGGCCTCTTAGGGTCAGGGTTAGGGTTAGGGTTAGGGTTAGGGTTAGGGTTAGGGTTAGGGTTAGGGTTAGGGTTAGGGTTAGGGTTAGGGTTAGGGTTAGGGTTACGTACATGCCATGCACAGCTGAGGTTTAGAGTTCCGTTTAGGGTTAGGTCTCTTAGGGTTAGGGTTAAGGTTAGGTTAGGGTTAGGGTTAGGGTTAGGGTTAGGATTAGGGTTAGGGTTAGGGTTAAGTGCATGCCATGCACAGCTGAGGTTTAGAGTTCCGTTTTGGGTTAGGCCTCTTAGGGTCAGGGTTAGGGTTAGGGTTAGCGTTAGGGTTAAGGTTAGGGTTAGGGTTAGGGTTAGGGTTACCTACATGCCATGCACAGCTGAGGTTTAGAGTTGCGTTTAGGGTTAGGCCTCTTAGGGTTAGCGTTAGGGTTAGGGTTAGGGTTAGGATTACGGTTAGGGTTAGGGTTAGGGTTAGGGTTAGGGTTAGGGTTAGGGTTAAGTGCATGCCATGCAATGCTGAGGTTTAGAGTTGCGTTTAGGGTTAGGCCTCTTAGGGTCAGGGTTAGGGTTAGGGTTAGGGTTAGGGTTACGGTTAGGGTTACGGTTATGTACATGCCATGCACAGCTGAGGTTTAGAGTTCCGTTTTGGGTTAGGCCTCTTAGGGTCAGGATTAGGGTTAGGGTTAGGGTTAGGGTTAGGGTTAGGGTTAGGGTTAGGGTTAGGGTTAGGATTAGGGTTAGGTTTATGTACCTGCCATGCACAGCTGAGGTTTAGAGTTCCGTCTAGGGTTAGGACTCTTAGGGTCAGGATTAGGGTTAGGTTTAGGATTAGGGTTAGGGTTAGGGTTAGGGTTACGGTTAAGGTTAGGGTTAGGGTTAGGGTTAGGTACATGCCGTGCACAGCTGAGGTTTAGAGTTCCGTTTTGGATTCGGCCTCTTAGGGTAAGGGTTAGGGTTAGGGTTAGGGCTAGGGTTACGTACATGCCATGCACAGCTGAGGTTTAGAGTTCCGTTTTGGGTTAGGTCACTTAGGGTTAGGGTTAGGGTTAAGGTTAGGGTTAGGGTTAGGGTTAGGGTTAGGGTTAGTGTTAACTGCATGCCATGCACAGCTGAGGTTTAGAGTTGCGTTTAGGGTTAGGCCTCTTAGGGTCAGGGTTAGGGTTAGGGTTAGGCTTAGGGTTAGGGTTAGGGTTAGGGTTAGGGTTATGTACATGCCATGCACAGCTGAGGTTTAGAGTTCCGTCAAGGGTTAGGCCTCTTAGGGTCAGGATTACGGTTAGGGTTAGGGTTAGGGTTAGGGTTAGGGTTAGGGTTAGGGTTACGGTTACGGTTTCGGTTACGGTTTGCTGTTAAGTGCATGCCATGCACAGCTGAGGTTTAGAGTTGCGTTTAGGGTTAGGCCTCTTAGGGTTAGCGTTAGGGTTAGGGTTAGGGTTAAGGTTAGGATTAGGGTTAGGGTTAGGGTTAGGGTTAGGGTTAACTGCATGCCATGCACAGCTGAGGTTTAGAGTTCCTTCAAGGGTTAGGCCTCTTAGGGTCAGGGTTAGGGTTAGGTTTAGGGTTAGGGTAAGGGTTAGGGTTAGGGTTAGGGTTATGTACCTGCCATGCACAGCTGAGTTTTAGAGTTCCGTCTAGGGTTAGGACTCTTAGGGTCAGGATTAGGGTTAGGTTTAGGATTAGGGTTAGGGTTATGGTTAGGGTTAGGGTTAGGGTTAGGGTTAGGGTTAGGGTTAGGGTTAGGTACATGCCATGCACAGCTGAGGTTTAGAGTTCCGTTTTGGTTTCGGCCTCTTAGGGTCAGGGTTAGGGTTAGGGTTAGGGTTAGGGTTAGGGTTAGGGTTACGTACATGGCATGCACAGCTGAGTTTTAGAGTTGCGTTTAGGGTTAGGCCTCTTAGGGTTAGGGTTAGGGTTAGGGTTAGGGTTAGGGTTAGGGTTATGTACATGCCATGCACAGCTGAGGTTTAGAGTTCCGTCAAGGGTTAGGACCCTTAGGGTCAGGATTAGGGTCAGGATTAGGGTTAGGGTTAGGGTTAGGGTTAGGGTTAGGGTTAGGGTTAGGGTTAGGGTTAGGGTTAGGGATAGGGTTAGGTACATGCCATGCACAGCTGAGGTTTAGAGTTCCGTTTTGGGTTCGGCCTCTTAGGGTCAGGGTTAGGGTTAGGATTAGGGTTAGGGTTAGGGTTAGGGTTACGTACATGCCATGCACAGCTGAGGTTTAGAGCTCCATTTAGGTTTAGCTCTCTTAGGGTCAGGTTTAGGGTTAGGGTTAGGGTTAGGGTTAGGGTTAGGGTTAGGGTTAGGGTTATGTACCTGCCATGCACAGCTGAGGTTTAGAGTTCCGTTTAGGGTTAGGACTCTTAGGGTCAGGATTAGGGTTAGGTTTAGGATTAGGGTTAGGGTTATGGTTAGGGTTAGGGTTAGGGTTAGGGTTAGGGTTAGGGTTACGTACATGCCATGCACAGCTGAGGTTTAGAGTTCCGTTTAGGGTTAGGTCTCTTAGGGTTAGGGTTAAGTTTAGGGTTAGGGTTAGGGTTAGGGTTAGGGTTAGGGTTAGGGTTAGGGTTAAGTGCATGCCATGCACAGCTGAGGTTTAGAGTTCCGTTTTGGGTTAGGCCTCTTAGGGTCAGGGTTAGGTTTAGGGTTAGGGTTAGGGTTAGGGTTAGGGTTAGGGTTAGTGTTAGGGTTACCTACATGCCATGCACAGCTGAGGTTTAGAGTTGTGTTTAGGTTTTGGCCTTTTAGGGTTAGGGTTAAGGTTAGGGTTAGGGTTAGGGTTAGGGTTAGGGTTAGGGTTAGGGTTAGGGTTACGTGCATGCCATGCACAGCTGAGGTTTAGAGTTCCGTTTTGGGTTAGGCCTCTTAGGGTCAGGGTTAGGGTTAGGGTTAGGGTTAGGGTTAGGGTTAGGGTTAGGGTTAGGGTTAGGGTTAGGGTTAGGGTTAGGGTTACGGTTACGGTTAAGTGCATGCCATGCACAGCTGAGGTTTAGAGTTGCGTTTAGGGTTAGGCCTCTTAGGGTTAGGGTTAGGGTTAGGGTTAGGCTTAGGGTTAGGCTTAGGGTTAGGGTTAGGGTTATGTACATGCCATGCACAGCTGAGGTTTAGAGTTCCGTCAAGGGTTAGGCCTCTTAGGGTCAGGGTTAGGGTTAGGGTTAGGGTTAGGGTTAGGGTTAGGGTTAGGGTTACGGTTAGGTTTAGGGTTAAGTGCATGCCATGCACAGCTGAGGTTTAGAGTTCCGTTTTGGGTTAGGCCTCTTAGGGTCAGGGTTAGGGTTAGGGTTAGGGTTAGGGTTAGGGTTAGGGTTAAGGTTAGGGTTAGGGTTAGTGTTAGGGTTACCTACATGCCATGCACAGCTGAGGTTTAGAGTTGCGTTTAGGGTTTGGCCTTTTAGGGTTAGGGTTAAGGTTAGGGTTAGGGTTAGGGTTAGGGTTAGGGTTAGGGTTAGGGTTAAGTGCATGCCATGCACAGCTGAGGTTTAGAGTTCCGTTTTGGGTTAGGCCTCTTAGGGTCAGGGTTAGGGTTAGGGTTAGGGTTAGGGTTAGGGTTAGGGTTAGGGTTAGGGTTAGGGTTAGGGTTAGGGTTAGGGTTAGGGTTAGGGTTACGTACATGCCATGCACAGCTGAGGTTTAGAGTTCCGTTTAGGGTTAGGTCTCTTAGGGTTAGGGTTAAGGTTAGGTTAGGGTTAGGGTTAGGGTTAGGGTTAGGATTAGGGTTAGGGTTAGGGTTAAGTGCATGCCATGCACAGCTGAGGTTTAGAGTTCCGTTTTGGGTTAGGCCTCTTAGGGTCAGGGTTAGGGTTAGGGTTAGCGTTAGGGTTAAGGTTAGGGTTAGGGTTAGGGTTAGGGTTACCTACATGCCATGCACAGCTGAGGTTTAGAGTTGCGTTTAGGGTTAGGCCTCTTAGGGTTAGCGTTAGGGTTAGGGTTAGGGTTAGGATTACGGTTAGGGTTAGGGTTAGGGTTAGGGTTAGGGTTAGGGTTAGGGTTAAGTGCATGCCATGCAATGCTGAGGTTTAGAGTTGCGTTTAGGGTTAGGCCTCTTAGGGTCAGGGTTAGGGTTAGGGTTAGGGTTAGGGTTACGGTTAGGGTTACGGTTATGTACATGCCATGCACAGCTGAGGTTTAGAGTTCCGTTTTGGGTTAGGCCTCTTAGGGTCAGGATTAGGGTTAGGGTTAGGGTTAGGGTTAGGGTTAGGGTTAGGGTTAGGGTTAGGGTTAGGATTAGGGTTAGGTTTAT